>NC_056741.1:1450834108-1450846777 GCF_019279795.1 Protopterus annectens
TGTCCACTGCACACGTAATATGGTCTAATTAACAACACATTCCTGTTGTCCTTACCTCTCTCAGGGGTTTGAGTGTCCAAATTCACCTCCAGAATCTGTACAAATGCACACCTGTTGCTGTATTAGAAATGGACAGCTATGGACCTTCCCTACACCTGTCCTACACATTCTTAGCTATCTGTCACATTATTTTTCTCTCTACATGTCCTCTTTTTACCACTTTCCTATCACCCCTTTTTTCTTTTCTTTTAAAGAAATTAGCATGGGGGTAAGTGGAGTAAGCTGCAATAAGCAGCTGTAAGCGCAGAGATTAAGCAGTTTCCTGTTAAACCATGTGTTGCCATCACTTAGCGCCATGCAAACCCGTTTCCAACTGCTTATAACTCCCTTAATCACCCTGTCTCCATCAACCACTGTTCTGCCCAGCAACAAAATAATAAGCGCTGCCACGTCTTGAACCCAGGACCCTATATACCAAACCCAGAGCAATTAACCACTACACCATCTGAGCTGCAATAATGACTGATGTTTTTTTCGAAGATATCATTCAGTACAGGTATAGAACAGTAGGGAATAAACACTGTGAAATCAGTCATGTTTAGTATATATATAAATATACATGTGTATGGTGATAGATAAATATTAAAAAGTATATACATCAGCTATATGAAGCTATACATATAAAACTAATATGTATAGAATATATACTGTTATACAAACATATATATAACTATCAAAAAAGGAATATATATATAAATATATATATATATATATATATATATATATATATATATATATATATATATATATATATATATATATATATATATATATATATATATATTAGTATAGATATACTGTATCTAAAAGATATAGACTGAGACTGGAATTCCAACCTAGCGGGTCACTTGTAGTATAGTGTTACAAAGTTACTGCATCCACCACAGAGCTTATGGGGCTGAGGTTTGACAAAAGGGACTTCTAAGGTGACTGATATCTGCAGGACTGCTAAAGTAGGGAAAGGGGAAGTATACTGGGTTTGAATGGCCCCAAAAGGTTTAACTTGTAAACACAAATACACATACACACTTTTATATTTGCCAGGACTGAGATTAGAACTCCTACCTAACTCTTGATTTATACTATAGAGTTACACAGTTATCGCACACACTGCAGAGCTTATAGGGCTGAGGCCTGATGAAAAGGACTTCTGTGGTGACCGACATCTTCAGAACTGCTAAAGTAGGGCAATGGGAAGTGCACTGGGTGGGGATAGCCTGTTCATTCCTAGCTCCTACTGACATTTCTCAAAGTGTATGAGCACGCCCAGTGTAACCTTGTATAGTACATGTGGGACTCCATTCCAGGGATTGTTGCACTCCAGTCCAGTTTGTTTTGTGCTACAGCCATACCTCTCAACCTGTTGGTGCAGGATATCTGGAGATAACCTATGAAAATGGGGAGACAATGGGCCATATGGTGATTGTGACTATTTCACTCAGTAATGTATGGGTTGCTAGGATTACAGGGCTTATTTTAGCAGACATCTGACATATATGCCATTTGACACTGTTGTGCATTGTTTCAGTATCTTGTGACATATCTCCTCAGGTCATCACAGTGATTTAAAAGAGGAATACAGGATGGATGATGCACACACCAGTATTATGGGCCAAATGCTATGCATTCTTGCACAATCCAACCTGTTGAGAGATGTGTCTACAAGCAATTGACTGCTGGTGCTGTGGAAACAGTCCAGCACCTTGGTGATATATTACAATGGTGGAATCTCTGTGCATTTCTGTTCTGGCCTGGTCTGATTTTCAGTCCACGGTTGAGTAATATAAGTCAGACAGGATCAGGGTGACAGGCAAACTCCACATAGATTTGTAGGGGATAAGATATGTGTGTGGGGGGTGTCCTGGGTCAGGTATGATTGCCTGTAGCTACCAGTACTTTGCATATGGGTCTTCTCAAAGGCTGACTGCACTTGGAGGGTCTTGTGTGTGTCAGATTGTTTGACCAGCCTGAAGGTGTGTGTTTGTCTCACATATATGTATGGCCCACCTCATTTTGCTTGGATGGCCACATTTTGGGGTCAGGATGTTGCATAGGATGAGTGATCAGGGAAGGGTATGTTACTCCCCATGGCTGTGGGCCAGGGTTCTGTGAGTGCAGACATGTCACTATCTTCCAGGATTAGGACTGCCTGCAATGAGTGCATTCCCATGTTTAGACTCCTAGCCCTGCCTGTCTACTGTACAGAGTATCACAGAATATCCACATCCATGACTTATATATCTTGTTGGTTACCCAAACAAGTGTGCTTTTCAAGGAAAAGTGTTTTGCAAGTCACTCAGGGTTGAAGTCAGATATTACGAACAGCTGACATTGCAGTTTCAGACTTCGTACCCCTCAGACATTCCATGCTACTACAATCATTCCATCAACTTTATAACATTATTAAAGCAGTACTTCAAAGGTGTTCTTCTCTTTGGATCTTTTTTACCCCATTATTCATTGCTTTGTCCAGATTTCTGGCTCTCTGACACTTGCAGGTTTTCTCCTAGCAGTTAGCAGCATGGCCTTTCTTTGCATTTTGTAGACTGAGTTATGCTGATGTTATGGACCTCAAGACACTCCCTAACAGGGCACTGTGGGTGAGGCATGAGCATTTGCCAGAGGCCTGTAGGCCAGCTGTGACAGATGCAGGCCATCTGTAGCAAGGCAGTGCATTCTGATGATCATATGTTCCCAGGCTGCCAGGCAGTGCACACCCCTGGGATGGCACCAGTAAGTTGACTGTGGGTGTTAATGACAATTGCTTTCTGTTTATGTTGAGCCATCACTCTAGTTGACAGCTGGATGCTGCTTAAGGCTAGGGACATGTTACTGCATTTTTATGTGACTGTGGGGAGGGGGGTGACACATCTGTACACAATACACATTTACAGGGACTGTGCTGATATTTGCTTAACATTTTGGTCCCATTTAGCATAGTGGTGTGCCCCATCTTTGAGACTACAGGCATAACAGTATTGACCAAAGGTCAGATTTTTCTGGCATAAACATTTGTAGTTTCAGACTTCTTACCTTTCAAAGCCATACTGCCACTGCCAGACCTGCTGTGTTATCACTGTGTAAAAGTCTGTAGGTGGGGATTTCATGGATATCGCCATGTGGGGGCCTTTGCCAGACATTTCTGTATGGTTTTCTACAGCTGATCTGCTGGGTGAGGCTGGGGGTGGGTATGGGACCCCCACTTTGACATCCATGCATGTGACCTATGACCCCCCTAGTTATTTGGCTCACAACATATACTGTAGTGGTATTTGTCTGCTAGGGTGGTACTGCATGGTGTGGGTAGGCCAGTACTGGGAATACACTTCCTGTTGTCCCACAGAGCTGTCAGTTGTTTGCTGCTATCCTCAATAAGCCACCCCATTCCCTTGCATGCTTGAATCAATGCCATAGGTATGCTAGCTATCAGAACATTCCACTCCATTCATTTATTTTGTTAAGGAGACTAACGTGCCTTGTGCCTGAGGCTGTTATGAGGATGGTGCTTGAGGGCTGACTATGTCGGATGCATGCAGTACGCTGCCCGTACATGGTAAGGTATAGGTGGTGTGATGTTTGGAATCCATTTTACTGTGTGTGCAAGTCAGAGAGAGATCAGTCCCTCTGGCCTTATTGTGTCAGTAAATGTGCTATGCCTTGCCTCTTTGCCAAGAACAGGGTATACAGGGCATGTCTCCATCTGCCTACAGGGGCAGGCTCAGGATGTTCCTCCTCCAAGTCCCTCTGTGCCTGTGGAGACCTTGGCAATGCTGGGGGGCTGTGTGGCCCTTCCCCATTTTATTCCTTCTGCAGCTGCTTATGCAGGATCATAATGTGTAGCATGGCACATACTATGAACATGTGTGCACATGTGGCTGGAGAGTACTGCAAGGCTCCACCAGATATGTCAAGGCAGTGGAATCATGACTTGAGCATCCCAAACACATGCTCTATAATGATCCTGGTTTGTGTGTGTGCCTCATTATGTTGTTTTTGTGTGGGTGTGCGTGCATTTCTGATGGGTATCATCATCCACAGCTCCAGTGCATAGCCAGCATCCCCTTAGCAACCACTATTCCCTGATATTGTTTTCATTCTGCAGGCCATTGACTATAATGGCAAAATGCAGATTTCTGAAAAATTGACCCCCCCCCCCTTTTTTTTCATTTTCAGCACAATCCCGTTTGCGCACTGCTGCCCTGTGGTTAAAAGTCCGAGATCGGCCCAAAAAAAAAGTTTTATTTTAACAAATTTAAACTATTTATCATGCCACTGGCCATATATTTAGCCATTGCATGCCTACTAGATATAATACATGCTTTATTAGCTGTCATGCCTCCGTTTTCTAATTTGCAGAAATGTGTTCAGCTAGTAACTGAACGCATTTCTGCTTCTTACACTATTCCTACATGGACACCTGCCTGCTTGCTGAATTGCTAATTCACCTCATTTGCATGGTTTTTACCAGCAAATGAGATAATTAGCATTAGGCAGTGGTGTCCATGCAGGAATTGTGCTGCCAAGCTTGTGCACATCAGATCAGCTGTTTGCTGAATCGCTCGGCAGCCATATTCCATGCAGCAGCTGCTGCACTATTCTTACACTCCGTGTAGGGTTTAATGAATCCCAGGGTTGATGTCCTCAAGTACATGAAAGGTGAGTTCATACTGTTTAATTAAATTTCATCTGCTATATATATATATATATATATATATATATATATATATATATATTTCCATGATCTCAGCTAGAGTGTTAGAAATATTAGCTAATTACTGCCATTAATGTTCAAAATAACATTGTCCCAGGTACTATGTTAATAAACCACTGTATCCCAGCACATTGTATGTTTTCCCATGCCTCCCTTCCCTTTAAATGAGTTTTAGAAATACAAAATTCACTAAAGCTTCTTTGTATATATGTATAGTTGTTTTAATTTACATTTTGTTGTATAATTTGGTGGTAGGTTAGTCACTCCTTTCTGCTCCATTTTTATGGGAGTGAAGCTATCTAATATTGTGAGATAAACACTTTTACAATTTAGTGGAGTTAGAAATACATTTTCAAATATGCCTGATAATTGGTATGAGATCGCAAATGAAAGATGACTTATAAATGAAGGACGTAGTGGTGGATTACACATCTGATGCAGCTGCTCTGTTAGCTACACCATATCAGAGTAAATGTGGCCACATGCAAGGTTGCATACAAAATGCTCACACTGATTTTCAAGTAGAGTGTAGAATAACTGATTTCAATGCAGACAGAAAAACTGTGTCCCTAAACATACTGCTGGCATTAGACAAATCCATTTGCTTCTTCTCTGAAAGTTTTTTTTTAGTAACAGGTTCAATAAAGGTTAACCAAGTGCGCAAGAATGTAATACAATAGATGAAGCTTGATTACAGGGCCAAGAATGGCTGGTCATCAAGCTGCCTTCCCAGACTGAATCTGTTATTGGTCAGACAGAAACGTGGACTCTTCCTCATTTCCTTGTAGCTGGGTAGCAGGAGATTGAATACAAAACAAATCATATGGTGTTGTCTTGTTTGCAGCAATATTATAGATATAAATAGAAATGTTGCGGTACTCAATGGGGAGAGATACATACATATAAACAATATGAGCATAATGTGTTTTCAGTAGCTTGTACATATGGGGCCACTGTTTTAACACTGAAATTGAAGGCATGGAACTGACTGTGAATACCAGATGGAGGCAGTGGTGATGACTGACCAAAGAAATGGACAAGACAGCAAAATACTTGATGAACTATACAGTGGACCTCCTGTAGGTAGTATTGATGGATGGTGATGGGAGAGGGGAAGAGAATGAAAGAGATGAGGCACTAAGAGGCATTACATTTTTCATCTATTTAGATTTCTTGTAAATACAATAATTGGATATAAAGGAAATGGGATGAATCTGAAATTGAGTTAGAGGATAATTCTAAAGTTGAAAAATAAATTCACAATCACTAAAGCTTTGTTAATCAAGTAGGAGGTTAGACTTCAACCTCCCAGAAGAAGATGGTGGGTATAAAAGGCAAATAAATAAACAAAATAACATTAAATAATTCACACAAGCTCATATTTATACATCGCTAAAGGAAGAGAAAATACCACAGAATATATACATATATATATATATATGAGGAAACTTAGCTAAACATTCCTTTATAATACTAGAGTAATTAAAATGCTCATTACACAGTAATGAATGCAGGTATTTTCTGTGTAAGATAGTGTCTGATCTGTGTAACTTGTATATCAACATAAAATTGCAAACAGATGCTATCTGGCTGTTCTGGTCTTGTCATTAACTGTTGTGCCTAAAGCTTTGCACAGATGATTTATGTTGTAATTTCTTTATTATATTGCTTCCTTTCACTTCTTTGTGTTTCTCTGCATTCTGTTATACAGCCCATCCCACTGTCCTATTGGCCCATTTATTTTCCCACCCCAGCAGGTCATAGCAATTTGCTTTCCACTAACACAGCCAAGCAGTAGTGAGGTGATATCCTAGATGTGTATTGATCTTTAAGAACGTCTTAAAAAAATAAAACAGAAAAGGTAAAACTACAGTTCTTTGGGGTACTCCATTGCATACAGAACGTTCTTCTGATTGTGCAATACTGAGCCCACTCTCTCTACTGAATAAATTGGAGCCTTTACACTTTTGATGAGATTACAAGGAAGAATGGCCAAGCTGCATGATAATACCAGAAGACTGTGCACTCTTTGGATCTGATTATGCTGCCAAAGAATATTATCTGACTGGTTTGTGTTGAAGCCCTTTTTAATTTACTTAACTACTGGAACGGAACTATCCGTTCATAGGCTCAATACATAGAAAAATCTCATTGCTGGGTATACTACATTCATTTATATATGCTGAAAGACACAATAATGTGGATCTCCCATTACCAACAGTTCAAAACTAGTTTTATGTATAAAGACAGTAATAACATACCAAGATTTCAAGCAGATACTAGAGCAATGTGGAAGAAACATACTCAGACAGTTCCTAGCCAAGAACTGTACTGAAGAAACAAATACTGTAAGACAACATTAACCCCTACAATACTGTGCTAGTTTATATACAATGTATGTATTTTTTTACATTATGCTTAAGTTTGATAACTTAATTTGTCATAATCTTTACTGCAAAGAAATGTAATGCTAACAAGCTTATAGTTTTATTACAGGCTGTGATCCCCCCCCCCCCCCAATACACTAATGAATTTCACCAGTCCTGTTTCTACTTGTCTGGGGTTTATGCCTCATTAACTTCCTGATTTGTACACTCAGACATTCTCTACAGACTACAAAAATCCTGATGGGTAATTACAACCCGGACAACAGAAACCAAGAAACACATCTTATTAATTTTGTCATTCATCCACATTTCACCTGTTATATCATTGCCTATAACTTTCCACATTTCTTTTCCTCCATTGTTATTAGCTGTACATATTAGAAATGAAATATATCTGTACCACTGTACATCTATAATCTGACTGCATACCTAAATTATAAATACAGTTTGATTGACTGATAATTACTTTGTTGCTAATATCATCACAGGAGTGCAAAGGAAATGAGGAATGTTTAAACAGTCATGTTGTGTCCTTGGAAACAGCGTACATTTTAACAGGATGGTAAATGACAGTGAATGCAAGATTTCAGTGTGAAATATAAGGGAGTCATGTGGTGGCTAATATCTCATTTTAATATTGCTGTTTCCATATTTTAACAACTGTTACTTATACACACAGCATATCTTCTGAAATGGTAGCTGACATGAAATTATCAGCTAGGATAATTGCCTGAGTGTAAAACTGGAATTATACAATGACCCCCCCATTAATATTCCAAAACATGCACGCTGATTGGCCAGCGTGCCCATTGTAAATCCCACAATATAACAACGGAAAAAGGTCAGATCCCCCAAATTTTTTCCATTGGTATAAAGTGTCAAAACCTTTTTTTTTTTTTAATAAATAAAAAAAAAAAAATGGAGCAATGGAGACTTTCTTTTCCCCGTTGCTTCCATTTCAAAGCATTGATGTACTGGGTATGAGTAGAAATGCAAGTCCCATACATCAACACAAAGAAGCAGTATACCACCACCGGTGGAAGAACAGTAATGCGCCATTATACAAAGACATTATTTAAGAAAAGTAAGTTTTTTTTTTTTTTTTAAATAATGTCATTGTATGATAGCAATAACCGACTCCGTGGTTATGGTATATTAAAATTTACCCACAGTTGGCTTTATTTAATCACTCAGGCTTCACCCTCGTGATTAAACCACACCAACCGTGGGTAAATCTTCAATAAACCACACCACGTCATCGGCTATTGCTTAAATAAGGCACTGAAAATCTTCACAATGTGCTTATTCTTTGTCATAAGTGCTGGTTCAGTTTCCTTCAACCAGAAAACATTTCTCGTAGAGCTTCACAAAAAAGGAAAGAGTCTAGAGTCTGAGTAAACAAAGTATCATATGCTTATTAAATCTTTTATCTCCACACAACTCTTTAATAAGTTACCAAGTATAGGCACAGCACTGCAGATTATTTCCCGATTTCTGTTCCCTGCTCTTGCATTTCCTGCAGATATTTAGTTAATTGTTTTATCTCTTTCACTGACTAAAAAGCATACATGAAATCTGACTCACCCTTTTCCCATCACGGTATCTGAAGTATACTCTTCTCTCTCAGAAATAATTTCTTTCTCTCTTTCTTTCCCTCCTACTTTATTTTTTTTATGTTTTGTTTAACATGGATAGAAAGAAACCTAAACCATGCAGACATTGATCTAACTAGGTTGAAAACATCATAGATGCAGGCTAGTAAAATAATTTTTGTTGTTTACAAAGAACATTTACACAATAAAAAGAATATAAAGTGAGGTTAACACTAGACAGATGATACAAAGCCACATAGTAAACAGTTGTATAAATTCTCACTCCACCACCATTCATTGAGCCTGCAAACTATATACAACATGTATATAGGTCCAAAAAATGTTAACAAAAATTGAAATGATACAAAGAAACATTTCAGACAAGTCTGTGGATAACAGTTGTCTAAGGCTTTTTTTAAATCTTATAGTAGTTTATGTATTATTTTTTTCTTTGCTTTACAGTGAGGGGCGTAATATTTTCTTTGCAACTTAACATTTCCAACTACCCACATCTTTCCTTTCTTCTTCTTGTATTCTATTGAAAGCATTTTCTCATCTCACTGCGGTTATAAGTGTGAATTTGCTAAATGCCGAGCTCATTTTAAAGACGTTGATACACCAGCAGTAAAGAAAGGATGTTCTAAAAGAACATATATAAACATTACCAGTAAGATTTCATCTTAGCTTTCAAAACTATCTGCTTTTTGTTTTCTTTCAAAGTGTGCCCCATTTTAAAAGTTAAGACATTATTAATTGGAAAGATAAGTATGGGTTTTAAGACATTATTAACTGAAAAGATAAGTATGGATTTTAAAAGCTTTTAATTTAACTTTTACAGACTGCAAGAGAATAATTGATGAGTGCTGGCATTCGATATTTGAAGCAAAATATTTCATAAAGATTAAAGCATGATCATGGATTGTCGAAATGCTATCGCAGCTGCCTTTCTCTTGTGCAACATAGTAGGTATGTCCATTTCCATGCTGTGTTATTTATTCTAAGATAGCTTCTGCTTTTCACTACTATATCATCTCTTACAGGTATGTGAGGATTATACTTAACATAGCATAAGTTTTACATGTACTTTCATTGATATTTTAATAAAGGTATGCAAGTAGTCAATGTTATAATTATATGAATGGAGTATTAAGCAATGAGAAATATAAAATATTTGCCAGTTCATTGAAAGTGAATGCATTTTTCATTATATATCTCAACTTAAAAATCAGTTTAATTTAACTTGGTATGCCCCAAATTATGCTGTGCCTGTTTTTCAAAGGGGATTGCTGAATTGGTTTAATAGGTAAATGCTAGGCTAGCTGCTCTTGCAGACCATTTTTAAGCCTAGCCAGTTTCCCATTTGGTACTTGAATTACGTAATCCCATTTGGTATTAGAGCAGCCGTAACTTATCTCATGCGCAATAATTATGTATTACCCCTAGTGAGGATAACTGGGATCATACCATAGATAATATGAGGGGACTAATGCATTGGTTAAACCATTTAGGAACTGCCTCTGTCCATTAGTTGTACAAGGAGCAGTTGTGGGGTAAACTTTCTGTTTACCACCTATAGATCAAAATTGTGCTTGAATATAGGCAGGGATGAGCTTTGTTTACATGGATGAGGAGTCTGTTCCAGAGCACTGGTATCATCAGAGAGAGAAGCCTTCCCTCCAAACTGTTTGATGTTGCAGAAGAAGTTTAAATCCCTAGACCATGTATTTCTGATGCCATTTGACTTGCTGATATGAAATAAACCCATCAGTAATGGGTTGGAGGATGCCTTGTATTCCAAACACAGGTAACCTATTAGCAGTGTGTAGGATACAGAGTGTAGTGACAGAGCTTTGTGTAGTTCCATGTAGTATATATTGTTTAGGCTTTCTATTCTTTTAGTAAAGTATCTCAGTGGGTGTTCCAGTTGTTTCATGTGTCTGGACAGATACATGCTAAATGGGATATTATACTCAATAACTGGACTAATGAAGGCTACATAAAGGGGAACAATGTCATCCCTAGAGATAGGCACAATCCCTTTGTTTAGAGGATGTGCAATGTAGAAGGACTTTCTTATGAGATTGGACATATATTGAGTGAACGTTAGACCACTGTCCACAAAAGTTCCCAAATCCCAAACAACTAGGTTAGGTCTTAGGGGTGCATTGTCAGTATGGTAGTTCTCTATAGTAGATGACTCCAAAGGATATGATAATGCATTTTTTGACATTTAGTTTCAGTCCATGATTTAACACCAGTTATTTATTTGAGACAAACCTTCCTGCAGAATGGCTAAGTCATTTGAGGATTCATTAACTGACACTAGCTTGCAGTCATCTACAAACTTATTCAGACAGAGCCTTTTCAACTAGTTCAGATCTGTCAAAGAAACTGGGATAAACAACTTTTACCAATAGTTGTTTTCTTTTTTCTCCACTGTTGTGAGACCTCAGAGTAAGTGCATTTTAAGTTTTTGGGGTGTGGGGCATCTCCTACATGAGAGGCGCAAGGGGTTTTCCTCCTGCATGAAAAACTTACTCCTAGGTTCATCAAAAGTAGAGTGTCCCTCCACATTGGGGAGAGGTGAATGGGGCTTGCTCCAAGCAAAAAAAAACAAAAAACAAAAACTTGCTAACTAGGTTCATTGAAAGTAATTTTGGCCACTTATTTTGATCAATTAGCACTTAAATGAGACAATCGATCAACATGTATCCTTCAAAGACTGTCTGACATGATTGTTTTGCTTATCTTTTGAATCATGTAATATACAAGCAGAAACTGTCCAAGTCAAACCCAGATGTGTATTTGTTAGCTTATTTATTGCTTAGCTATATTAATATTACCTTCCTTTTGATGCTGAGGAGGAAACGACACAGTGGTAAAATGAATGGCAAATTACTGAAAAAAGCCCATTCAGATGAGACTAGTTGAATGACTAGAGCTTTGACAATTTTGTAGAATTAAAAATTACTTCACTTGCTATTCTCAGACTTAATTATAAAAAGATGGCTGTGCAGATGATCTCTTCCTGATTGGGGGGAGACATTTCGAGTAAAATTAACCACAGGAAAAAAGTTCAAAAAGCTCAACTTCCTCAATTGTTTTTAAGTCTGTGATCAAATCAGTATTAGCGAATCAGTCAATGAACCATACCTATCACATTTCAAAGAAGATTATCTGTCAAACTTAACTTTTCTCTGTAAATGACATTGGGCAGGATTCACGAAGCCTCCGTGTAAGAGTTATAACTCTTACACGGAGGCTGCAGTTAAACGGAGTGATGTCAGCATGCTCTGCATATTCATGAGAGCATGCTGAATCACACCTAAGTCTAACACGGTCCGTGTAAGACAGTAGGGGGCATGTCCGTAGGCCGAGCCCTGCAAGCGGACATGCCCCCAGAAGAGTAAAAGTGCCCAAAGTAAACACCCACGACAGAGTCCACAGAAATGTGAATAAACACAACACAACACAACACATGCCCCCACAGACTATGAACAGAAAATATATAAATGAACATGTTATATATATTTTTAAATTGTAAAGATGTTTGCCTGTGAGTGCGCTAGTTTGCGCGGGCGTGCCCGTAGCATAGCTACAGTTAGCAGTCAGTGGGAAAGCATATAAGAATTAAATATGCAAAATAAGCTGAGAAGCAATAGCGTCGCGGTAGAGATGTCAGCTGAAGAGCAGGCATTCATGGTTTGAGCCCCCACACCACCAACTTTTATTTTTAGCAAAATAAGCACGAAACAAGTCCCTGACAAACATGTACACATATAAAATTACATTTTATATAAAATGTAATGAAATAGTCCATTTATTTTGAAGAAATGTGAGGTAACAAAACAATAAAAAAAATGCCAGATATGCCTATAGCTGAGCTACAGTTTAACAAGGTGAGTGCATCTGCCCGTAG